>NW_026858412.1:0-20150 GCF_026571515.1 Ruditapes philippinarum | reverse complement strand
TTTCAAAAAAATCCAAGTATTGTTCAATCGCAAAGGAAGTGGTAATTTGATTAACAAAGAATTCAATATTCAGATACGAGGGGTTTTTAAATATAAATGCTACTGGGTCAATTTTCACAAGTGCTTAACAAACAGTGCCAAAATTAGTATCTGAATTAAACTACGAGGGCTGTTCGAAAAGAATTGCTTATTGTCCTCTATCTCGTGATCAACGTGGGTCACGATAAAAACCAATACATACCTGTATAGGGTAATTAAATACCTACACAACGGTGTATAAATGTACATGTTAGACTAAGTGTAAGACATACAATTTGCCATTTAAATACACGCAGTCATTGACCACTGTAGTAATCAAAGCGCTGAAAGCACTGCTGGGGCGCATTATGTTAATTGTATAGTGGTCTATTGTTACAAGCAGATGCCATTCCTTCTTTCAAAGCAGAAGTCACATTTTTATTCGATTATTCGATAAGAATAAGTAGAATTATCCTAGTCATCTGAAAGTCGGCTTCTATCACCTCAAATATTTCTGAAGTCCATTGACATATGGCATTGAAACTTTGCACACTTGATCCCGATCAGGCACCCATATGTTAAAGATTGCCTATGGCTTCAAGATATTTTCGTATTCCATAGACACCTGGCTTTGAAATAAATTGAAATTTTATACATTTCTTTGCGAGCATACTAGCTAGGACTCTCTCCAATGCTTATATCTGTAGAATGGGTTTAAAAAAAATTTTGGTCCTTTTGTGAACTTAGAATATTTTAAAGAAAACCAAGGTTTTTCTATTGTCAAGCACTAAGCATATAGTTGAGTGTGCCGTCCTACCAACAGCTATTCTTTGCATACCTTGTGAAATACAACTCCTTCAAACTTTTGTTCAGTTATTATTATACTAACACAAGAACTGTCTGAGGACAGTAAGACTCGACTATTCGAAAAAGTTGTCACAAGGGTGTTTATTGAGTATAATAATGTTTACCTATGAATACATAAAACTGACCGAAAAGATACAAAGGCTTTTTATTAAAATGTTTTATCAAGTAAATCACTGCTTTATTATCATGAATGCATAAAATTGTCCAAAAAAGGCACAAACCCTTCAGTAGTTATGTAGATAACATGCTTACAAGCAAAACTTTACCATTAATTTCTAAGTTGAAAAAGGGGAGAAAAATCAGCCTAAATGCTAGATAAAATTATGAATCTTGGTCAGTAACCTAAATGTACAATTATGACCCTAAATGCTTGTGAAGTTTTAATATTGTAGACAGAGTTATCCAACTTGTCAATCTGAAGTACATTGTTACTATAAATAACTATTGTAAGTTTCAATTGAATATCTCAAGCAATAATTGAGTCATTTGACTTTACAAAAAACTTTAACCAATGCAGACGCGGACGCCAGGTTACTACAATAGCTCTCATATTTTTCAAATAGTCGAGCTAAAAACCACCAAGTCATGGTTGAGACCATATAGTTATTCAATATATAAATAAATATGTATATATCATGGAAAACATTTCAAGATATGACAATGGATTGTAGTGTAAAACACGAAAATCAGTGTACTTTAACTGTATTTATTCCAATAATCATACAAACATCTGTAAATAACTGGAACAAAATATTTCTTAAATAAAACCATACAAAAAAAAACAAAAACTGATGATTACAGAACGGGGTATCACTATATGCCTATATAATTTTTTGATCAAGTGATTTTTTTTTCAAAGAGCTACATGTGAAATTGCTGTCAAATATAAATAGGTAACAACTATTTCAAAGCTGCATGCATTCATATAAATATATTTAAAAAAAATCAAACTTGATTAAATAAAACTAGACCTATCACTGAAGGTGATTAATACCCCCACTAGCAACTTTGACTTTTTGAAAAAAAAGTAGTCAGAAGAAAAATTTGAACACAAACTATCAACTGTGTACAAAGAAATATTTCAATTAAAGACATTTTCTACAGATTTATGAAAAATTAATCCTTTCATATAATTTTCTAAATTTTTTGTATGATTAGTAAAATTGAATGACGAATTTAAAAATAAAAAGAAAAATATATGTTGACGTGTTGGATTTCTTGTAAAATGGCAGTTTCCATGGTAACCGTATATCTAAAAACTGTCAAAATAGCCTAACTGTGTTATAACGAATAGAAAATGTATAAGATAGCTTAAAACACACAACGAGCATTGTTTTATGCAAAGATAATCTTATCTAATGTTTCAGTATGAAACAAATGATAATCTGAACATATTTCTTTAAAAAATGAGTTTTCCATGTTTCTCAACCGAACAAAAAATGAGAAAAATAAAACATGAATTCTGAGAAAAATTAGAGATATTGAAAAAAGTGTTTTCATAGGATTTTCTAATTTTTTTGTATGTTGTGTAAAATTTAATGACAAATTCAAAAAGAAAAAGAAAAATATATGTTGGCGTGTTGGATTTTTTGAAAAATGGCAGTTTCCATGGTAACCGTATATCTCAAAAATTGTCAAAATAGCCAAACTGTGTTATAATAATGTATAAAAATAGCTTATTACACTCACAATAAACATAATTTTATACAAAGATTGCTTTATCTTAGGGTTCTGTATAAAACAAACGATAATTGGAACATATTTCTTTAAAAAATTAAGTATTCATGTTTTTTAACTAAGCAAAAAAATGAAAAAAATAAAACATGAATTCTGTAAAAAATTAAAGCCATCAAGCAATTTCTTTCATAGAATTTTCTACATTATTGATATATCAAGTAACATTTGATGGTGGATTCAAAAAAAAAATAAAATATTATATGTTGACGTGTTAATTTTTTGTAAACGGGCAGTTTCCATGGTTTACCGCATTATGCCAACTGTCAAAATTACCACGCTTTCTTAAGAAATATCAGAGTTATACTAATTGTATTGTCAAATATACAACAAAAGCATGTTGTAATAAAAATTTCTTTTTCTTTTGATGTTATATTAAGTAAATGATACTGAATATCTTTTTAAAACATATCTATTTTTTTCACTCGTCTAACATACCCGAACAGTAAGCAAGTATTCAGAAATTTACAAAGAAAATAATGAAATTCGGAACATTTCTTAGATATTATTTTTTTTTTATTTATTCAACACTTTTAAAATATAACATTTTAAACTTCTTTGCCCAGTTGTCTGCCAGTAATCAAGTCGCGACGCACTTTCGTCACTATACCACAAGTGGGTGGGGTAACGCGCGCAGAATTATCATCAATGCTGTCGTACTAATGCTTGGAGAAATCCTTTATGTGGATGTTGTCTAAACGACTTATTCTTTTGAACCGATCTCCTTTGAACATTTAGAAATATCTATTCTGTATTATTTACTCATTATTTGCTTATAGCCGAAATTTAAACACTTATCCGAATACTATTCAACTTGGCCTTCATTTTGAAGAGTAATTTCCGTGATTATCTTTCTTGAAGCGCATAACGATGCGCACAGAAAACTACCGAAAAACGTCTTTAATTGTAATCGCAACTGCGGTCTCGAAATAAGCTTGCTATACACCAAGTTTGATTACAATATCTCATTCCTAACTCTAGTTATTGTCCGTAAACAATTTTTCTATTTTTAGTAACACTTTAACGGTGACTTGACCCTAGGGGGTCCAAATGCAATGCCAAACCAGGTCTTCATATAAGATTCCTATACACCAAATGTGATTACAATATCTCATTCCTAACTCTAGTTATTGTCCAAAAAACTATTTTTCTATTTTTCGTAACAGGGTCTTGACCTTTACCCCAGGGGGCCCAAAATGCAATACCAACCAAGGTCTTCATATCAGCTTGTTATATGCCAAGTTTCATAACAATATCTTAAAAATTTCCAAAAATCTGTTATTGGTAAAACCCATTTTTAATTTTTGGGGAAAACCCACTGTAATGTGACCTTGCCCCTTGGGGGCGGTCCTGCAATCCCAAACCCAGGGTTTTTAAATTAAATTTCCTTTACCCCAAAATTTAGTTTTAAAAATATCTCTTTTCCCAAACTCTATTTATTTCCAAAATGGGGTTTTTTTTTTCCCTTCCCTTTGCCCTTTGAACCCAAAGGCCCCAAAGGGGGGCCCAAAAAGAAATTTACCAAAATTTCAAAAAAAAGCTTGCTAAAACCCCCAAAAACTTTATAACAAAATTCTAAAAATTCCTATTTAAAAGTTATTGTTTTAAAAACCCCTTTTTTTTCTATTTTTTCTTTAACGGGCCCTTTTTAAACCCCAGGGGGCCCAAATGCCAAAACCAACCAAGGTCTTCATTCATTAAGGTTGCTATACACCAAGTTTGATTACAGTATCTCATTCCTAAGTAAAGTTATTGTCCCCCAAAACCATTTTTCTATTTTTAGTAACGCTGACCTTTGATCTTGATCTCAGGGGGCCCAAATGCAACACCAACCAGGTCTTCATATAAGCTTGCTATCCACAAGTTTTGATTATAGTACCTCATTCCAAAGTCAAGTTATTGTCCGGAAACCATTTTTCTATTTTTTGTAACGGTGACCTTGACCCCAGGGGCCCAAATGCAATACCAACCCAGGTCTTCATATAAGCTTGTTATCCACCAAGTTTGATTACAGTATCTCATTCCTAAGTCAAGTTATTGTCAGGAAACCCATTTTTCTATTTTTAGTAACAGTTTACCTTGACCCCGGGGGCCAAAATGCACTACCAACCCAGGTCTTTATATAAGCTTGCTATAGGCCAAGTTTGAAAACAATATCTCATTCCTAACTCTAGTTATTGTCCGGAAACCCTTTTTTTCTATTTTTTAGTAACGATGACCTTGACCTTGACCCCAGGGAGTCCAAATGCAATACCAACCAGAGTTTCCACATAAGGTTTGCTATATACCAAGTTTGATTACAATACCTCATTCCAAACTCTAGTTATTCGTCCGGAAACCATGATGTGGACGACGACGGACCGACCGACAAGCTGACTCCTTTATATCCCCCCTAAACTTTGTTTGTGGGGGTTTAAAAAAACTCAAGGATAGCCGAAACTTGTTAATTATAAAAAAATTATATATACAGAATATTTCATGTTGTAGTTTTTTTAAGCTTTTTTTTTTTTTTTTTCTTTTTTTTTTTTTTTTTTTTTTTTTTTGTTTTTTTTTTTTTATTTTTTTTTTTTTTTTTTTTTTTTTTTTTTTTTTTTTTTTTTTTTTCTGAGGCTTTGTATTTTTGCTACGAGCAGCGGGATGGAAATTGATATCTTGCGAGACCAAAGGTTCGAGCGAGATATCAATTTTCCAACATTTCAAGTAGAAAAATGCATAGCCTCAGAAAGCTACTACAACATAATTTTCCTTTATTATATATCTTTTCGTTTGAAGTATAAATGATTTTCATTATACTACACTTTATATAAGAAATTTTCAGAAAAAGAAATGTAGCTGTCAAGAAATAAATTTATGACTGACAGATGAATACGTAATTTGGCAAAAACAGGCCACACCTTTTATTATTTTGGTTGCCGTTTCCAAATACTACGTTATACACAGCTAAGATCAGAACCAACGTCAAAAATAGTCCAGCCCTTCCATATATGGTACTGTATTTTGTCTCTAACATAATACAGAATTTTCTAACCGTTGAAGCCTATTTGCGCTTCAAGATTATCCTGTGATTTAGGAAGAAATTTTATAGGTAATAATAAATGCTGTCATTGACATTTCTTATGTTTATATTTATTATATGTATTTCTTGCAATCCTATTTATAGCTACAAATTCTATGAATTAAAAAGAAAATGAAGGTAGCATGCAGACAGTGTTGATATTGTGTGATAAAATTTAAAGATCATTGGGAAAATCCGAGTAACCGAATACTCGATCGGAAAAAATGACCGAGAACTCGAGTATTGATTTTAGTATTTTTGTTGCCATCCCCTAAAAAAAAAAAGTACTTGACAAGATTCAACTAAACATCTTAATAAAAACTTTGAAAACAGAATAATTATTTTTGAAAAATTCACTCTGAGCTGTTATTATTTAAAATGGGTGTTCAAACACATTGAAAACATTGATAAGTCATCTCATGTTCTTGGTGATAAAGTGGGTGCCTCAATATAGTTATCACTGCAATCTATCTTCCTCATAACTCCTACTATTACGGTATCTGTCAAACAAGCATCTCTGTTTTTCTGAAATATAGTTTTGAAAAAGTTTATTGCTGGACCAAGATATTCCATACTTGTATGTTAACCTTTTTTTCAGCATTTTTTTTTTTAGAATTACTCTGATTTGTAAAGGTATATAACCGAAAAAATGCGCGACCAATGCCAGAGCTCAAACCCCTCTGTGCATTATTTCACAAACGAGCATCTGAAGTAGAACCACCGCCTTTTTTTAAAAGCTAGCCGGATTGCTTTCTCACATTAAAGAATCCATATTAAATATAATAGAACATTGATAATTGCTACATAGTCTCTTTGTAAAACATAAAAATAAGCATGTTTTGTGTTTACATAAAGTAGCTATGTAATGTTAAAACAAACAACACGCTATATAGTGGTCACAATATAAATATATAGTGTTGTTAGGAAACTGACAGGTTTTTTTTTTAAGAAAGGACCAAATTTTGTTTTGTCCCGTAAGAAGGAACATGGTTCCAATGGCATAGTCAATTCATTATTTCATTCAAATTAGACATATTCAAAAAGAATTGCATAGAATTCAATAAATTTTTCATGATTAAAATATTTTTAACTGATGAGCCTAGTATATCTTTAAAGGTAAGTGGTTTAGGTACATTACTTTGACTAATGGACCACCCCAATTAAATTTATTTATTTGCTTAGTAACACAAACTTTTCAAAAGTCATATAAATTTTAGTAAATGTGAGTGATTCTGATAATCTAATAGGACAGCTTAAGTCAAGATGAGATGATTAGATTTTACAGGATTGCTTACTACATGAAGTCACTATTTCAATGTCAAATGCCTTGAGGTGAAAGGAATATGAAAACTTGAATTTCAAAATACAATTTTAAGTGAATTACATGTCACAAATGAGCCGTGTCATGACCCAAAACCAACATAATGGGTTTTGCGACCAGCATGGATCCAGACCAGCTTGTGCATCCGTGCAGTCTGATCAGGATCCATGCTGTTCACTTACAAAAACCCTAATTACAAGTTAGAGAAACTGATAGCGAACAGCATGGATCCTGATCAGACTGCGCGGATGCATGGATCCATTTGCTGGTCGCAAAACCCATTATGTTGCGTTTTGTTATGACACGGCTCACAATGTTTTGGCTTTCGACTTTTGTTTCTTAATTAACAACAGATTGCATAATGAAATGATATTGAAATAATTAATATACATTTGGCTCTTAGTGCCAAGCTTACTGATTTTAGATAAGCCTTGAGTCCTGTGTTGGCCTTTAAACATGTCAAACATTTTAGAACGTATTAGAAGGAAAATTGTATACAAATAATCATGTAAGATACCTCTTTCATTATATGCCCATGACATTTGAAAAAACATTGTGTCATCTGTTTACTTCAAGGTTAGTCACATTGACAGTATCACATTTTAGATTTATCTCTCTGGTTCCCATTCATAAAAGCATTCTCAAAATGGGGTCCTCTTAATTTCACATTCATCAATCTGACAGAACCTCCTGGAAAATAAAAAGTTAGAAACATATGCCACTAATTATGTCAGTTAATGTCAAATAAATACTTTTGAAGAAAAAAAACTATTTGGTCAAAAATTGAAATGTACAAAGATTCAAACCAAATTATATATATAAACAATGACATTTCCTTTTTAAACTTTCTAAACAATATATAATGTATTGGTCTTACTTTTAAGAAACATGTTTTTGCCCGGAACTGAACATACCAATTTACCATCTTTTGGTAACTGAAAAAAATAGATTAGTAAAGGCCTTAATCTTTTTTTCTAAATAACAGTTAAATTAACATCTAAGAAATTATGACTATGAGGCAAATTTTTTGAGGTCATCCAAACAGAACTTAAGTTAGAATGACTGACCAATACAGTTAGTTCATAAATTATGTACTATTGAGCAAATGTTATTTTACATAATTAATGGAAATTACAATTTGTAACTAATTATGAATTTAATATTCATCCACTCCACTTAGTGTGAAATAATTTAAAAGCTAAAGACTTTTTACATAAAAAGTAAGAAATATTACATACTTAACAGTTAACGATTAAAATACAAGCATATTGCAAATAAAATAATATGTCGTGCTTTGAAGGTACCTATGTGTTAAAAAATGATAGGGTACCTGTTATATGAAAATTCAAATGAAGAGAGGTAGCACGTGCCGCTGTTAAAACCGAAAGTAGGGTGTTTATGAATTTTACATTTATTTTTTTGACAATATATACTTTGCCATTATGTCCGAAGATGATATGTAAATGAACATATTTAATATGTATAATGCATATATAAAATTATAATCAAGTCACAGGTTCATTGCAGCCCGAAAAGTATGTCGAGGTGATGGACAAGGCAAGACATGTCGATTTTTGTTAGCTTATTATGAAGTTGCAGTACATGAAAAAACGGGCACATGACAAATCAGCACATAAATAAAACAATCTAGTGTTCCGTGGTTTACATGTTTTCTAAGTGTTGTACCTCTTTTCCTTATTACAATGAAATTTTACATGATTGTTATCCATCGCTGGTTTGTTTTAAAAAGCAATGACCTCTGCATGTGCAAATAAGGTACCGTTTCAGCAGATTTCGCAAAGAGGGTACCGATATGGATTATGCACCGTGGATCCAGTTCATTCTTTGAGAAAATGTAATAAGACATCATTACTGAACTTGTATATTTTTTTATTTAAGGTGATTCCGCTAAATGTCAGCAAAGTTTGTTTTCACAAAGTCTGTCCAAAGTGAAAGTAGGCCAAAATTCATATCACAACAAAGCTCACATTGTTATATGATGAGCCATTTGCAAGTACACTTCCAGTTCTATGTTTTAAAGACTATTTTAAACAAAAATATAAATGATAACAATAAGAAAATTTACCTTGAATGGGCTTAATTTCAGAAGACCAAAAACATTCTGTTGCAAAGTTTTATGCACATTTCATGCAAAATCCTTTTTAAAGTCTGTTTTAGTGCCTACAAAAGCTGTTTTTGGTCTTCAGAAATTTAGCCCATTCAAGGTAAATTTTCTTATTGTGTTACCGGGCTTTGTCATTTATATTTTTGTTTAAAATAGCCTTTAAAACATAGAACTGGAAGTGTACTTGCAAATGGCTCATCATATAACAATGTGAGCTTTGTTGTAATATGAATTTTGGCCTACTTTCACTTTGGACAGACTTTAGCGAAAACAAACATGGCTGACAAAGCGGAATCGCCTTAAAAAGGCTGTAAGATTAGCATCAACAATATGTATACGCTAGCTGTAAATAACTCACCTCCAAAACATATATACCAAAAAAATGGGTCAAAACTGTCTGGGTAGGAAATGGTTTGAGGGAAGACTTTCAAGGGAAGGAACTGCTAAACTTAAAATTTGATAAGGTGAATTCAGTGCAAAAAAAGCTTTACCCGATAATGGCCGATTGTGAAGAAAATTTGTAAAAAATACAGCTTTTGATTGCAACTTAAATATCAACGTTATGAAATATAAACAATGAACATCAGTCATCTTGAACAACGTTGTTTTTTTTGTAAGCAGCCAGAATCGCCGAATATGTAACTATAGCATATGTGACGACGATTTCGCCACTGATAAATGCAAAACAAGCAAAGTTATTCAACAGTTAGGTAAATGGGAGATAAGGTTTTTGTAATATGAAACTTACAACTCGTTTTAACACGTGGAACTTCTATATTAACAGAAAAACTTCTCAATCTTTCACGGATGAACTTGTAAACAATGGCGATTGCGGGAAAATGACGCTAGGGCGAAAAATAGTTCGTATTCATACGCATGCAATTTTTTTCTTAAATTTACACTTATGAAGCATTAGGCCCTATAAGCTTTAAAGTTAGCTGATCTGAAATCCGTATTCCATTACTTGCTAAATTTTTGAGTTCTATGACAGTTAATTAACTTGTGACTACATGTAATTTGTTCTATATTTATGCAAGTACTTTGGCTTTGATCGACCGCTGGCGTAGTAATATTAAAATCGCGTAAAGCAAAAATATACATACAATTTTAAAAAACTATGATTTTGGGAGTAACTGCGAAGTTTTGGAACTATTTTGCTTAGCGTAGGTAGCTGACTAATTGTGTTCAAATCATAGTAAAGCTGAATTTGTCGTTATTCCTTTGGGGGCGCATTGCGCATGCGCCCCCAAAAATGGTGAAAAGATGAAATACGGGCTTACATCAAAGCTCGCTCAAAACTGGATTACTCTTTGAAGCAGTTGATGACTGAACTCTCTCTACTGCTTATGGGCTTTCTTGTGTGTCTTATGACACAGTTAGGCGATGGAAAAAGAAATTTGAGTCTGGTGTAGAGTGCATCAAAAATGCACTAAAATCAGGTAGGCCAAAATCGAAATCGTTTCCAAAATAAAGGTTATCATTGAAGGAGATGCCAGATTTACACTTCGTGATATTGCACGAAAGGTAGACATATCACTATCAACGGTTCACTTTATTTTGAAGAAGCATTTGAAAGTCAGAAAGATTTCTGCTAGATGGGTGCCACATCTGTTGACCGATAAGCAAAAGAGGCAACGGGTTAAGGTGGCCAAAAAGCTGCTTCAAATGTTTTCAAAATATGACAAAAAACAGTTTGCCAATTTCCCTCAACCCCCGTATTCTCCAGACTGCCCCATGTGATTTCTTTTTGTTTCCGAAATTAAAATCCTACCTTGCTGGGCGGAAATACAAGTCCCGAAAGGCACTTGGATCTGCCATTCATCAGTACCTTATTACTGTGCCCAAATCAGCGTACCGTGACACCTTCAAGAAGTAGATACATCGGCTGAAACTTTGCATTTCTAGCCACGGGGAGTACTTCGAGGGCATGAAATGAACACTTTTGAGCTAACTTAAAATTTGAAGTCTCCAGATAGATATAAGCAATACATTTCGAACATCCCTCGTAATTATACTCACTACCATGTCATATACAAATTTTAAGTCTTTTAATCCAATTTTTAAATGCGTTTTCATAATCTTTTCGATGTATACTGTTCAGACACTGGAAAAAAGCCGAACCGAGATTTTCCGCGTTTGATATTTTCTTCCAGCAAGGTGTTTTTTGATCCTCGGGAATAGAAAAAAGTCACAAGGGGCAAGATCTGGCAAATGAGGAGGGTGAGGAAGCTCGCCTACATTTTCCTGTTTCAGATATGCTCGTACAATGACCGCGTTTTTTGTGACGAAGCATTGTCATGCAACAACCTGACACCACGGAAACCAGTTGCTTGTCGAAGTTTTTAATATTTCTTTAATTTATGAAAGACATTGCTTTTGTAAAACTTGTAATTTTCAGATTTGCAGTTTGGCACGGCAATTTGAATAGCAGAACCTTGATTGGTAAGGAAAATTACATATATGACCTTTTTGACGCTCATGTGGCGTTTTGCTATTCAAGGTCTTTGACTACCTTTGGTTTGCCCATATTTTGTTATGTATCTTTCATTTGGGCTCATTCAACAGGGATGATATTTGCGAAAGATCGATTGTTGTATTTAGGGAACTGTTTCAACAATTGTTTGGAGATTCTTACTCGAGCAAGTTAATCCATCTGGCACTTATCCGTCTCATTTTTAAATCACGTCTGAGAATTGTATGAGCGGCTACTACAGAGATAACAACACATTTAGCTATATACCTAGTTGAAACTCTTGCATCAGTTGCCCAAACAAAAAACCCTTTTCTTTTTTTAACCCAATTTTTAGGAATTTGCAGTCCCTTCGGGCGGCGTTTCCCTTTAAAGGGGCATCCCTTTACTTTAATCCACACCACTTTCAAATTTCTTACACCATCGTGTGACAGATAAAAAAGAAAGTTTATTGTTCCCATACACACGACATATTTTATTTAATATGGCTTCGCCTGTATGCCAAAAATGCAGCGGTTCTTGATAAAGGACTGTATTTGATCAGTGAAAGGATACCTTTTTTCCAACCATTTTAGTTTTAGGAGCTATTGTCAAAGATAGACTGAAAAACTGAAATTACACAGGTACTGGTATCAATTAAGAGCTTACACAACCACCTATGCGATACATGTACATAGTTCGTGCAAAACGTGGTGCTACTGGTAATGATATCATACCCAGCAGACCAAACTTTTCAATCTGAATATATTGTATAGTATTGTTAAGTGTGCACATTGCTTGCCTTTTCCGCACCTGATGTTTATTCGGATTAAGGGAAGAACCCTTTTATATACCACAGTAAGAGATAGGTCCGGTTGGTTAACTCGGGTCAAACGGATGAAAATATGCCAAAGACACTGCAAGACACCAATCGGGCCGTCTCGTAACGGCAACATCGAAAAGTGATGGTGCCGCAGTAATTACAGTTTTAGATTAAGATGTCCACGATATAGCGGAGGAGATTCGGAATAAATGTTACATTTATTTGTGATCATTTGTGATACAATATTTGTGTTACAACAAAAAATATTTAAATATAAAGAATATAATATTTAATGATTGAGTCCGATGAATATCCTACACTACAGGAGTGCGAAAAACTACACCACAGCTGCTAAAAAAGGTATTCTTATGTTGTCCGAAAATGCATGAGTAGAATTTTATCTGAGGATGTGACACTCTATTTTCAGGAGCAAAAGAGTAAAGAAAACAATAATGGGTGTTTAAGTGAAAATGACGCAAGATCCCAAATTTCTAACAGAGCATATTATATTTACTACTTTTGGATTGTCATATAATTTTGGCTAAGACGTCTTGTAGCAAAGGAAAAGAGTGTCAGTGCAGTCTTTTACCAAGTCGTATTTGATATTTGAAATTGTGAGCACTTGGCTGTGGGCCATTCACATTCCTGCGTCCACCGAATCAGATTCCTCCATGACATTGTATAGTCAATATATCATGACCAGCCGTGCTTTTTTTCTTAACTTAACCAATAGTATTGGAAATGACCACATCCCCCATACAGACCTTATTTTAATTCATCTTGCTATTAACTCAACACATACATTTAGAACTATATGAAAGAGCTTCGAGCAGCGCGACTTTTCTTTGCATTACACCACTATACACAAAGAAGCATTCAATATCACATTTTCACACTAAACGGGGAATATTTTGAAAGGATGAAACTCATCTTTAGCGCAGACGCATTTCTCAGTTTTCATTTCACTTTCGTATGCTTGCAAAAAGTTCTAATCGAATAAAATTGTATAACTTTGCTTATTGAAAAACAACCAAAACAACAACAACAACTACAACAACAAAAAGAAAGAAGAAGACAAGAGGGCCATGATGGCCCTGAGGTCGCTCACCTGTATAAAGGCCCCCCCCCCCGGAGCGGGCCAGTTTAAACCCCAGGGCTTTTATTTGAACAAACTTGGAAGACACCCATTAGAAGATGTTTCATGATGTTTGGTTTTTACTACACACATAAAATGTAAACAAATGACCAGACCCCCCGCCAGGACCAATTTTAACCCAAGGGCTTTTATTTGAACAAACTTGGTAGACAACCATAAGAAGATGTTTCATGCTAAATATCTAAGCTCTAGCTCATTGGGTTTTTTAAAAGAAGATTTTTATGTTTTTACTATACAAATATAGTTAAAAACATTGACACCCCAGGGGCGGGGCCAGTTTTGACCCCAGGGCTTTTATTAGAACAAACTTTGTAGACACTTACTAGAAGATGTTTCATGCTTAATATCTAAACTCTAGCTATTTGGATTTTTTTCAAAGAAGATTTTTAAGTTTTTGCTATACACATATAAGGAAAATCAATGACCCCCGGGGCGGGGCCAATTTTGACCCAAGGGCTTTTATTTGCACAAACTTGATAGACACTCACTAGAAGATGTTTCATGCTTAATATCTTAACTCAAGCTATTTGGGTTTTTTTCATAGAAGATTTTTGAAGTTTTTGCTATACACATATAAGGAAAATCAATGACCCCCGGGGCGGGTCCAGTTTAAACCCCAGGGCTTTTATTTGAACAAACTTGGTAGACAACCATAAGAAGATGTTTCATGCTAAATATCTAAGCTCTAGCTTATTGGGTTTTTTTAAAAGAAGATTTTTATGTTTTTACTATACAAATATGGTTAAAAACATTGACACCCCATGGGCGGGGCCAGTTTTGACCCCAGGGCTTTTATTTGAACAAACTTTGTAGACACTTACTAGAAGATGTTTCATGCTTAATATCTAAACTCTAGCTATTTGGATTTTTCAAAGAAGATTTTTAAGTTTTTGCTATACACATACAAGGAAAATCAATGACCCTCGGGGCGGGGCCAATTTTGACCCAAGGATTTTTATTTGAACAAACTTGATAGACACTCACTAGAAGATGTTTCATGCTTAATATCTAAACTCTAGCTATTTGGGTTTTTTCATAGAAGATTTTTGAAGTTTTTGCTATACACATATAAAGAAAATCAATGACCCCAGGGGCGGGGCCAATTTTGACCCCAGGGAATTTATTTAAACAAACTTGATAGACACCCATTAGAACATGTTTCATGCTAAATATCTTAGCTCTAGCTCTTTGAGTTCTTTAAAAGAAGTTTTGTTTTAAAGTTTTTACTATATGCATATAGGGAAAATCAATAACCCCCTGGGGCGGGGCCAATTTTGACTCAAGGGCTTTTATTTGAACAAACTTGGTAGACACTCATTAGAAGATGTTTCATGCTAAATATCTTAGCTCTAGCTCTTTGGATTCTTTAAAAGAACATTTTTTAAGTTTTTACTATATGTATAAAGGGAAAATCAATGACCCCCTGGGGCGGGGCCAATTTTGACCCAAGGGCTTTTATTTGAACAAACTTGGTAGACACTCACTAGAAGATGCTTCATGCCAAATATCTAAGCTCTAGCTCTCATGGTTTTTTAAAAGAAGATATTTAAAGTTTTTTCTTTCGGTTGCCATGGCAACCAGAGTTCTGCATGGAATTAAATTCTTTGAACAATTTTTAAAGGTGACCACCAAAGGAACATTCCTGTGAAGTTTAGATGAAATTGGCTTAGTGGTTTATGAGGAGATGTCATTTAAAGTAAAATTTTACGGACGGACGACGTACGGACGGACGACGGACGGACGACGGACGGACGCCGGACGAAAAGCGATCACAAAAGCTCACCCTGTCACTTTGTGACAGGTGAGCTAAAAAAAACAACAAAAAAAAACAAAGGAAAAAACAACAACACACAAATTCATTACAGGTGAGCTACTTTTATCTGACTGTGGCTATGACTCTATTTCTATGATGTTATAGGTGGAAATCTTTCACTAAATCGTAGTTGAAAATATTTTTTTTTGAACATCGTTGCCAAAATAACACGTTTTTTTTAAAATATATATTTCGGATATAAAACTTCTTATTGTCCGTCACTGAATTCTCATAAAGATTGATACCAGATGGAAATCCAATAACAAATTTACTATTTTGAAAGAAACTCATTTTGTCGTAAATTGGATATACATTTGATACTCAGAATGTAGTCTGCACTTCGAGTCTGCGCTTTAGTTTTACCAATTCACGGGTCTGTTGATTGCTTTTGTTTGATCAATTGCATATTATGTTTTACCCTAAACTGTATTATGTTTCGGGACATGCGTGTCACAAAGTATATATATTCAATTTAAAGTAATATTCAATATTATTTATCTAATTTGATAATTTTATTTAATGAATCTCATACGTGTTTGCAATCGTCATGTATTTCTTGTCACTTCTTTCTCAGAATTTGTATAATATTATGTTTGTGTCAAACGTAGTTATTTTCATAGCAGTTTCATTCAATTAGTTCGTAAGAAGCAATTTCAGTTCTAAAGATAAGAAAGGAAGATGTATATGGACAAGTCCAAAGTGGAATCAGTTTATCTTGATTTTACCAATTACATTTCATATTGTCTGATATTCATGCAGTTACTCGTGACAAACGTGTCTTCATTTTACCTAAGGCGATTATGACAGTTAGGTAGATAGTTTAACAGAAAATGGAGCTTTTTCTGAACTATCATGTTAGTACTAAATCTTATCAAAATCCCTTCAAAATTTGATGAAAGAAGCATTTGGACCAAGACATTGTGTTTTTTCATTTCTTCAGAATTTTGTTAAGACTGTATTTGAACAGCTATAAAGATATATTGAAATAACGATTGTTTTGTTTTGTTTATAAAACTGTTTACATTTATTTTATGATACTTGTTATTTAGGATTAACATTGCATTTAAGTCGATGAACCCTTTAAAAGATACTTCTTTTAAACAAACACTATGAAAATATATATGTATTTCAATCCAAACTTTTAATTAAAAGTATAAATTAATACAATAATGCTATCTATATTGGCCAAATTACGCAAATTCAACACCTGTAAATAATAATTGTCGTTGTACGCCGTTAATATTAAAATAAGAATCGGCAATATGCCTTTTATTAGTAACAAACAAAACCTTTCTTGACCGGCTTGTTTCAAGACGGTTACATCTATAAAATACAAACTATATATTATGCTAAATGGAAATACTTTGTTTATTTCTAGAAGCCCGAAAACACTTGCTTACAAAATATATATCTCCAAAGGTAAAGTGAAAATATTTTTAAAATTACTTTCTACTAGAAGGAGGTATAAACACTACACAATGCTACATCTGATAACAGGGTCGTAAGGTGTTAAACATGATTACTTCAAATAAGGAAACCTTAAAAAGGTTTGTTTTAATTACCTTTTGCATTTTTGAACACTGATATTACATTTATGTATTATGTTAATCTAAATCATCTATCATTTTATATTTATATGATTGTGTGACGATCACATTATTGACTGCGCGAGTAACCTATACAGAGTAAGTTTTCTTAAGTTTCTTTTTTCAACAAATCGGAATAAATGTTACATTTATTTGTGATCATTTGTGATACAATATTTGTGTTACAACAAAAAATATTTAAATATAAAGAATATAATATTTAATGATTGAGTCCGATGAATATCCCACACTACAGGAGTGCGAAAAACTACACCACAGCTGCTAAAAAAAGGTATTCTTATGTTGTCCGAAAATGCATGAATAGAATTTTATCTGAGGATGTGACACTCTATTTTCAGGAGCAAAAGAGTAAAGAAAACAATAATGGGTGTTTAAGTGAAAATGACACAAGATCCCAAATTTCTAACAGAGCATATTATATTTACTACTTTTGGATTGTCATATAATTTTGGCTAAGACGTCTTTTACCAAGTCGTATTTGATATTTGAAATTGTTGAGCACTTGGCTGTGGGCCATTCACATTCCTGCGTCCACCGAATCAGATTCCTCCATGACATTGTATAGTCAATAAATCATGACCAGCCGTGCTTTTTTTCTTAACTTAACCAATAGTATTGGAAATGACCACATCCCCCATACAGACCTTATTTTAATTCATCTTGCTATTAACTCAACACATACATTTAGAACTATATGAAAGAGCTTCGAGCAGCGCGACTTTTCTTTGCATTACACCACTATACACAAAGAAGCATTCAATATCACATTTTCACACTAAACGGGGAATATTTTGAAAGGATGAAACTCATCTTTAGCGCAGACGCATTTCTCAGTTTTCATTTCACTTTCGTATGCTTGCAAAAGTTCTAATCGAATAAAATTGTATAACTTTGCTTATTGAAAAACAACCAAAACAACAACAACAACTACAACAACAAAAAGAAAGAAGAAGACAAGAGGGCCATGATGGCCCTGAGGTCGCTCACCTGTATAAAGGCCCCCCCCCCCGGAGCGGGGCCAGTTTAAACCCCAGGGCTTTTATTTGAACAAACTTGGAAGACACCCATTAGAAGATGTTTCATGATGTTTGGTTTTTACTACACACATAAAATGTAAACAAATGACCAGACCCCCCGCCAGGACCAATTTTAACCCAAGGGCTTTTATTTGAACAAACTTGGTAGACAACCATAAGAAGATGTTTCATGCTAAATATCTAAGCTCTAGCTCATTGGGTTTTTTAAAAGAAGATTTTTATGTTTTTACTATACAAATATAGTTAAAAACATTGACACCCCAGGGGCGGGGCCAGTTTTGACCCCAGGGCTTTTATTAGAACAAACTTTGTAGACACTTACTAGAAGATGTTTCATGCTTAATATCTAAACTCTAGCTATTTGGATTTTTTCAAAGAAGATTTTTAAGTTTTTGCTATACACATATAAGGAAAATCAATGAACCCCGGGGCGGGGCCAATTTTGACCCAAGGGCTTTTATTTGCACAACCTTGATAGACACTCACTAGAAGATGTTTCATGCTTAATATCTAAACTCAAGCTATTTGGTTTTTTTTTCATAGAAGATTTTTGAAGTTTTTGCTATACACATATAAGGGAAATCAATGACCCCCGGGGCGGGTCCAGTTTCAACCCCAGGGCTTTTATTTGAACAAACTTGGTAGACAACCATAAGAAGATGTTTCATGCTAAATATCTAAGCTCTAGCTTATTGGGTTTTTTTAAAAGAAGATTTTTATGTTTTTACTATACAAATATGGTTAAAAACATTGACACCCCATGGGCGGGGCCAGTTTTGACCCCAGGGCTTTTATTTGAACAAACTTTGTAGACACTTACTAGAAGATGTTTCATGCTTAATATCTAAACTCTAGCTATTTGGATTTTTCAAAGAAGATTTTTAAGATTTTGCTATACACATACAAGGAAAATCAATGACCCCCGGGGCGGGGCCAATTTTGACCCAAGGATTTTTATTTGAACAAACTTGATAGACACTCACTAGAAGATGTTTCATGCTTAATATCTAAACTCTAGCTATTTGGGTTTTTTCATAGAAGATTTTTGAAGTTTTTGCTATACACATATAAAGAAAATCAATGACCCCAGGGGCGGGGCAATTTTGACCCCAGGGAATTTATTTAAACAAACTTGATAGACACCCATTAGAACATGTTTCATGCTAAATATCTTAGCTCTAGCTCTTTGAGTTCTTTAAAAGAAGGTTTTTTTTTAAGTTTTTACTATATGCATATAGGGAAAATCAATAACCCCCTGGGGCGGGGCCAATTTTGACCCAAGGGCTTTTATTTGAACAAACTTGGTAGACACTCATTAGAAGATGTTTCATGCTAAATATCTTAGCTCTAGCTCTTTGGATTCTTTAAAAGAACATTTTTTAAGTTTTTACTATATGTATAAAGGGAAAATCAATGACCCCCTGGGGCGGGGCCAATTTTGACCCAAGGGCTTTTATTTGAACAAACTTGGTAGACACTCACTAGAAGATGCTTCATGCCAAATATCTAAGCTCTAGCTCTCATGGTTCTTTAAAAGAAAATATTTAAAGTTTTTTCTTTCGGTTGCCATGGCAACCAGAGTTCTGCATGGAATTAAATTCTTTGGACAATTTTTAAAGGTGACCACCAAAGGAACATTCCTGTGAAGTTTAGATGAAATTGGCTTAGTGGTTTATGAGGAGATGTCATTTAAAGTAAAATTTTACGGACGGACGACGTACGGACGGACGGACGACAGACGGACGACGGACGGACGCCGGACGAAAAGCGATCACAAAAGCTCACCCTGTCACTTTGTGACAGGTGAGCTAAAAAAAACAACAACAAAAAACAAAGGAAAAAACAACAACACACAAATTCATTACAGGTGCGCTACTTTTATCTGACTGTGGCTATGACTCTATTTCTATGATGTTACAGGTAAAAATCTTTTACAAAATCGTAGTTGAAAATATTTTTTTTTGAACATCGTTGCCAAAATGACACGTTTTTTTAAAATATATATTTCGGATATAAAACTTCTTATTGTCCGTCATTGAATTCTCATAAAGATTGATACCAGATGGAAATCCAATAACAAATTTACTATTTTGAAAGAAACTCATTTTGTCGTAAATTGGATATACATTTGATACTCAGAATGTA